>NC_092073.1:11557500-11592500 GCF_039877785.1 Chaetodon trifascialis
AATATATGGCTGTATTGATGTATACATTTGGTGTTTTTGTTGAGCGTGCGGAGCTGAGGATAAATGTACGCATGCCATTTTGCGTGTGTGGTGACAGATGCAATCTCGCCGCCGCGCGTGAAGAAAAGGCCTTTTTGACAACTTCTGCATTGCTTTTGTTGCATTTCTTAGTTGCGTTGCACCTGCCTCCCAGTGCCACAGTCACAATTCTTTATTGTGATGTTTGAACAGTTTTCTAACAGAAGTCTAAAATGGAAAAAAGCCACTAATAAATTTTTCTGCATCTTTTTACATTATTGTGTGAATACTTAAAAAAAATGAAGGCTATGGGAGTGCACACAGTTATGTTAAAATAATACAAAAGCAGAAAGAGAGTATTTTGTGGAATGAATGGGAGGTGCTTTGACTGTACAGAACAAAATGTGAAATGTCCTCCTCGCTTTTAACTTCTTCAGCACATCTTTCTCTTCCATTTATGGAGGCTTCCGACGATTTTACAAGGATGGACAATATGGATAAAATCTTAAATCACAGTCTGTATCGTTACATACAATAACATTGATGTATACTGTGGTGGAGTATGTTTTCTGGAAATTCAATGGAGGAACCATCTGGAGATGAAATAGCTGGATGGGGATGTTTTTGTCTAATCCAGTGAGTAAAATTAATGGCAAATCAAGGCGCTCCAACACACTGACACAGAAATCTTCTAAATCTAAACCAAATTTATGACGGCTGACAAATTTTTATCATCTCCGCTATGTATCGTCATATTTCTCACCCACACTGCGTAAGTTTAAAGCTGCACCTCCCGATTATTTTCCCTATTAATTAATCTGCCAAATATTTTTTCCGATTTATCATCAAGGCTATGAAATATCAAAAAAAATGTGAAAAATGCCAGTTGCAGCGTCCCAGAGCCCAATTGATCTCCTCAGATGTGTTGTTTCGTTCAACGAACAGTCCAAAATGCAAAGATATCAGCTTACAATGATACATGAGGGGGAAAAGCAGCAAATCTTCTCTGTTAACAGGAAACCAGAGAGTGTTTGACATCCCTTTTTTCAATTTTTGCTTGAAAAATGACTAAATCGGTGAATTATCAAAACTGCTCCTTATTTTTCCATGTAGTTTGTGAACTTTTCTTCCACTTAAAATCATGGCTGTCCCCTAAATCTGCAAGTTTAGGTGTATGCTAATATGAGCGCGTCACCCAGAGGGAAAGAGAACAAGATCTTCACTTTACGATTGCTCTTCGTCTTTGACACATTATAACTGACACTGGCTGCGCCGAGGATATCCATTATCCAGTTTATAAAATGGCTTTTTCCCGGTCTCCAGAATGTCTTTCAAAACAGTGAAACCAAAAATGTGGTCACGCCACACCTTCCCTGTGTCTTCATTTCTTCGTCCCTCACCCTGTCCTCCATTTCTGCCTGTTTCTGTCTGACTCTCTGTGTGTGACCTTGTGTTTCTTCTGTGTTAGTGTGTGGAAATTGGGCACACCTAACTACAGGGGCTTAAGTATAATCATGTATTTAGCTGCAGAAATGTACTGACGCACTGTTCCTCCCTGGAAAAAGAGAACTACGAGCATTAATTGAGGGATATTACTGTTGAGATCAATTTCCATGTTTTTACAGCGATATTCATTCCCTCAGACCTGAACAAATATTTATGTCTGGTTGAAAAAAAAGAGAAAATGACAGTATGCGAGAAAAAAAAAAAAATCAATATCAAAACTATTCCATCATTTTCAGATTTTTAAAATACTTGTTTCTGAGATAACTGTGCAATTTTTATTACATATTCTGTAATTAAAAAAGAGTAATTTTATCCTTTTTTTTTAAATTAATTTATTTAAAAGAATTAGAACATAATAAAAACAACATCATTTGACATAAGTACATTTCAGGACAGCTCATTTTGATTAAAAAAAAAAATACAAATAATAACAGCCTGACCATTTGCAGAAATGCAGTTCTGCCCATTTGCATGCATCACTTTAGATTTAGTCTAAGTGGTAAGACTGCCAATAGGGGCCAGTGTGTAACCAAGTATAGGGCCTTGGTGAGGCTGGCGTTCATTGGTGGGAGAGACACAGACTGGGGGGAGCAGGTGGGGAGGACGGAGAGTGGGGGCTATTGTTGGAGGGGTTATTGTGAAATAGGAAACGGCAAACAAGGCGGTCTTTAACTCTGCTTATAGAATATGTTAAAGTGATGTCTGTGATGCGCTGTGTGAATTATTTGCCTTATCATAAAGTGCATTTATGACGCGCCGCCATAAATATGCATCAGTACGAGTGTTTTCAAAATTGAACCTCTCCCTTCCCTTATTCCCCTCCCTCCCCCTTTCTCCCTTCCGCCCTCCCTTCTTCTTTTTGCTTCGTGCTAACAACACAAAAACAACATTTTTAAAATGCAACCCACCAGTGGATGTTTTGGAAACATTTCCTATTCCCTCCCCTCTTTCTCTCTCTCGTCGCTGCTCTTTCTCTCTCTGTCTGTCTCTCCTCCTCTCTTCCGGTAAATCTGCTTATTGTATTATAATGTGGGATGATTTGAAAAATGTTTTGAAGTCACAAAGTAATTAGAAAATTCCACGAATTGGTACGATTGTATTTATAATGGAGGTACTACAAATACACACATTAACTGCTCTCTTGCTCTCACTCCCCCCCCCCCCCCTTTCTGTCTCATCTTCATCATCAAAATCCTGTTTCTAATTTCTATGGATTTCCTGCCAAGAGCAGCCATGGCGATGACCCCCTTAACTCGGACATATAATGTTCTTAATATCCAGATTAAAATTTTTTCTTTAAGCTCTTTTCTACAACATGTGAAATTATTTCTGCAATCAACCACAAAGCCAACCCCGCCCACACCCTCTGTCCTTCCCTTTCCCCTCGATTATGGCCTGGCCTCTACAAACACAACTTCTTATGCAGATGCTCTGAATGCATCCAGCCACCCACCCAGCCTCTCTCTCTCTCTCTCTCTCTCTCTCTCTCTCTCTCTCTCTCTCTCTCTCTCTCTCTCTCTCTCTCTCTCTCTCTCTCTCTCTCACACACACACACACAAACACACTCACCTCCCCCTGCTCTTGTCTCTTTGCAATTACTAAGTGAAAGACTGCAATAAAGGTGGCGCTGTACGAGGAGGGCAGTTAATGAAAGAAAGGATTATGGGTAAAGGCAGCATCAAGGGGAGATTAGGAAAGGACGACCAGTCTTGCTGAGACAAAAGATCCTCCTGACAAGACCCTCTTGGAGCACACATAACTCAAAACACACACATACACACAGCGTCCACGCACTCTTGAAAATGTGCATTCACACGTATGTATCCACAAAGCCAAACACGTGCACGCTTAAACAAGACGTGCATAAAAACAGCCCATTTTCTACCAGCCCACATGTGCAGATGGTGACTGTGTCTCTGAATTTGGGGATTGCTCTCTTATGGAAAACTACAATTCCAGTGACGCATCACAACAGATCACACAGTAAAGGATTTCGCCGAGATGTTGTCACATAATCCCTGCGATCTCGGAATTAGAAGACCACCCCCACCCCTCCCCCCGAGAGTTCAGCAGAGTCTTGAGATACTTAAGTTTTCACATCCAGAGAGCAGTAGTATGTGGATGGGAAAGAAGAGGTTTGACAAGGCAAATGAGGCAAAATGAAGTATTGTTGGTCCATTTTAGACAGTGATGCAGTAATTTTGAATGCTGATATTGTTTGGACTGGACTACAGATAAGCAAAATTAAAATGTGCATGTTTGTGTCTCTTCTTAGCTCTCTATTGCGCAGAATGAAACCCTTTCCTGTCCACCAGTTGTACCCACCATGACACAGGCATACGGTCTCTTTAAGTAAAGTGATAAGCACTTCGGCCTCGATGCTGAACAGGGAGCAAATTGAAAGTGAAGATTGCCTTCCCATAGACTTTATCTTTTCCCACTAAAACAGGGAGCGGGCGGCTACGACTACACCTATTGATTTTGCAATTTCAGCAAATTAAGAAGGAGACAGCCGGGCCTATTAGAGAGCTGTCTGTGGCTTGGACTAGCATGGCCACTGTGGTCTTTGATGGTGATGCTGAAAGAGAGAGAGTGCGAAAGAAATGAATAAAGAAAGAATGTGCATCCATTTTGGACTGATGTCTAATTGTGTTACTTAGCATGTACTGTATATTCATAAGTATGTGCCACTCTACTCTTGGGTTCACGGTATATAATATGTCACCAGCAGCTACCACAGCAGGCAGGCAGAGGCATATTGCACTGACGTTATAAATATAACACAAGGCAATCAGGATGAATGAATTACCACGCATGTGGCCAGCCTCAGATTTCAGTAATAAAAGAAGCTAAAGGCCAATCTGTACTGCTCTAATATCCACAGTAATATCCACTGCAATATGAAGAGTAATGAGAGGAATAAAAATGTCTATAAGGGCGAGAAAGAGGTGCAATCCAATTATATACATCAAATAATGTGACGCTCTATAAATGTGCTGTTGATTTGCACGTATATCTATATATATCTGCATGAACTTGGTGGTGCGTTGCAAGTGTTTTAGCTGTTATGTTAACTGCTCAACTTGGCTTGAATGCAACAAGAGAAAGCACAAGGTTTGTTCACCAACAGACTCATTTTTTTCCCCCAAGGAAGCAACCATCCAAGTGCACTAATCCGTGATATACATTTATCGGCAGGAGGTGAATTTTTCTCAATTTTCAATCTGATTGTGTTATCAGCCTATATGACTTCCATATTGGAGTTTTAATATGGGAAATTCAATAGGAGCAGTGATGGATGATTTCTCTGGTAAAGGGTGCACATTTTTCATACTGATAGCATTTTGGGTCCTCTAAAAATGATGAAATATGAGTTTTTTTTATTGATCATTAGTCTGAGGACTGCACCTGCTTCACCAATTTGTTTCCAATCAAAATTGGCATTAAGATTCATATTTGGCATCACAGCAGCAAAATGTTCTCATTATTCATTTGATAACGAGCGGGAATTACAAAGACAAAGAGCAATACAAGACACCCAATTTGTTCAATTTCCTCTATTGTGATTATTTTTTAATGTTTTTTTTTCCTCGGCCTGTTTTACATTGAATTTTAAACTGCTGCCCTCAGGCATTAGGTGCGTATAGAGAAAGAGAAATGAAATTCTTGACCACTTTGCTTACTGAAGGTGCAAAACGGTTTTACAATCCACCTTGGGATATAAAATAAGCTAATTGGGCCAAGTGTGAATTAATTCCTATTTTCTGTGCCATGTAGGCGCTTATTCTATATGTATGAGACATGTACTGTGCGTGTGTGTGCGCGCGCAGAAAACGCGTCAAATAATAATTGGGCAAAGTGAGGACAGTGTGAATGGGAGGGCTCTTCTGGCAACTCAACATGAGAATCACAAGCTAATTCATTGATTGCCCCTTGGAAGAGACGGCTGCTAATTGTTAGGTAATTAACATGGCAAGCTGTAATTATGTTCGCCTAAGGACCCGATTAGTGTTTCTGCGTGTCTTATGGGCACTGAGGGGCTGTATCTGTGTGTGCGTGTGTCTAAGCCTATCTGTTGGCTCCAGGACAGATGGCACATTGTCAAAAGCTGACATGTTTTGTTTTCCCTGATGTGTGTGTGGGGAGAAAGAGAGAGGGGGGGCAGAGAGAGAGAGAGAGAGAGAGAGAGAGAGAGAGAGAGAGAGAGAGAGAGCAATGTACAGAGAGAGGAGACGAGCTGTGCCCAGGGACTTGTCCTTTTGTTTCAGCATTGTTAATTAAGTGCTAATTGAGTGTAATTATTTACATCATCACACACAGCGAATGGAGATGTCAAGTGGCAGTGGCACAAAGGCAGTTGGTGGGAGGCTGGCAGCTGAGAGCCTGCAATCTGTTGATGCCTGCATGGTTAAAGGCTTCTGGCAGCTGAAAAGGAACAATTAGCAACAAGCTGAAATCCCATCATGAATCTCTGCCCCCAAAAATTCATACATACATACAGTATATACACAGTATATGCTTGAGATGTTTCCCCGTTACTCACAAATGCATTTTTTTTATTTATTAAAAAATGAAAGAATGGTTTAATGTGTCAAATGCAAACTGCAGAGACAAAGAGAGAGAGTGGAGGGAGTGATGAAGAGGAAGAGAAAACGAGACACAGAGTGACATTGATCAGTCAGGGAGAGAATGAGATGAGGCAGTATCTAGTGCGTTAACACCTACAGCTAATCAACATGACAGAGTTTAGACTTGCCCTAGAAACAACACACACACACACACACACACACACACACACACACGCACACACGCACACACGCACACACGCACACATCCATGTTCTCTCACACAGGCACATGTTCGCAACCTGAGTGAGATCACACTCAGTTCAGAGTCATGCTCTTACACAACATACAGCATGATAATGCATCTGAGCGTACCTAGACCTATGTACGTGAAACAAGTTTGACTCTTAAAAACCACCTCACACCACTCCCATCCTCTATATCTTCATCAGAAAATCACTGAACCCTGCATCAAATTTGGCAGCAGCTGGACTCCTTTCCTCTGGTTTTGCGAAGACAAATGAACAGCAATGAATCTTGATCATTTCCTACCTCTGTCTGCGCATAAACACCTCAAAGGCCGCGGAAGGCAGAGCCTGCATTGGACTCGATGATTGTGTGAAGCATGAAGAACACGGGAATTTGAATAGTTGTGGCCCTTGGTAACAAAGACAAAGTGTGCCCTGAGACAGGAGAACGAATGTCACTTAAATATGAGTTAACAAAAGGTCACTTAACAACCAGCCAGAATAAAACAAACCCCAGGGGTCTTAACAGACATGCATCACGCGGCGTTTTTCGAGCATTGTGTTTATTTTGAAGAATCACAGTCAAGTAGCTGTGACATATTGCTGTTTTTAGAGTTTAAATGTATTAAGAGGGAGCCAGCCTATATCGATGTTGTCGATCAATATTGCTGAAGAGGGGAGCTAATGCTGTGGTATCAAGTGTTCCATTCAAAACTTGCACATTTTAACAGGCTGTGTGCTGAGCAGCAGCAGCGGCCGCACACCTCACCGAACGTTATCTTTCAGTGCTTTTATATAGTTTATGCATTGTATAAATAGGTTTTTAATGTGTAAGTTTTGGGGCAATTAAAAGTCCATTCCAGTGAAGTTATATCAGACAGTCTATTTAAAGGCAAATCAAGGCCTGAGATGAGCTACCTTTTTGTGACTCACCTTGATCATTTGACGTTTGTCTTAAAAGACAAAGGAGGACCAAATTTAGCTTGCCTCGCTAATTTGCATGCAATTTGTAACTTTCTGTGCAAAGTTATCTTGTAATTTCAAAGTTCAGTGTTAGATTACAGAGCTGGATAAGAAAAAGGGAAACGCTTTGCTTAAATACACGCAGTTTGGCCGAGCGCTGCAGCTTGGTGTTTGCTGACAGGCTTGTGATCAAGACTGAATAGTGAGCAGCGAGAGCAAATAAGGACTACTGCATATTCAATATGTGTGCTTGTGTGCATGCACGCATCAGCCCGCGAGTGCGTGGAAGTGCTAAAGTGTGTGTCTTTGTGTGTGTAAGAGCTTAAGTGTGTGTTTGTGTGTGTGTGAGTGTGTAGAGGGGGTTAAGCAGTGGGGTATTCTTGCCTCTGGTCAGAGGTGGAATTAATTTTAGCTGGCAGTCCCACGCTGCGGTCATTTGGTTTAAAGGGAGGTGTTATTATCCTGATTTGGCCGTAACGGCTGGGGATTGGATGCCCAACTGGCAGCTAGACACTCTCCTTTAAAGACAAAGGGGCTGGAGACTGTGTGTTCTTTTATGACTGAGGAATAAATAAAAGAGTGGAAAACCAGCTAGACAGGAGTATCTATCTATCAGACAGCTACTAAAAAACTGGTCCCCGCAGAAATATGACACACCTTCGTTTAATGTCATAACCATTTGGTTTCATAAGTTGGATGGAATATAAAAATTAAAATGTTGTGGTCTGGCAGAGCACCTTTTGAAACATCTAACTGCTGTGTTGCAGTTAGCAATTCTTCTATCGGTCTGTTTTGTGGTAAATTGCAGACGACACTGCAGAAGTAATTTAGGATTAATGAATAGCAAGGCACATCAATAATTGCAATCAGATACTATACTGTGATTAAGCGTGTGTATGTGGGTCATCAAGTATTGAATAAAATGCAGCAGAACTGAAGTGTTCACACATACAAACACATTACAGCCACATGGACACACGCACAAACAATGTGCTTACTATAATCATAGATGGTGGTTATAAAGTAATTGTATTGTATATTCTTCAGAATGAGCCTAAGCCCTTATTTTATTAAATCAAAGATCTATCTCATGACATAAATACCCAAATGGCCACATACCCCATTTTAAATACCAGCCATCTGCCAAGGAGGGCCTTTTCAGCGGCCCAATCATTTGCATAACCAAAAGATGATTATTTTTCCCCTATGAAAGTTGAAATGACTGAATAATTATAATGTAGTGGATTAGAATGAGGGGGAAAAACATGCCTTGATGTCAGAGAAGATTGCTGAGTAGTCACTATAATCGCTGCTTAGGTTTTTAATCAGAGTGAAATATGGGCCATAAATTATTGCCTTTCATGCAAACTTGTGTTTTTGCACCGGCGCATCGCAAATCTAATTTTTCAGCATTTTTAAGAGGCTTAAAAGACAGTTATTTTTGTTCAGGGCCTCTGAATTAAAAGTCGTTCTAGTATACTTTCACTCATGGGGATTATGTTCCATACTGTAAGGTTTTTCTCAGAATTACATTCTCAACTCAAAATAACCTGCCCTCGCTGCAGCACAGCAGCCTGTGTTTCAGACATGCCAGCCTACTGAGATACAAACATAAAGTACATGACATAGACCTTTAACTTGCAGCTCACATTGTGTAATACCTGGAAACCTTCATCTTAATATCCTAAAGGAGCGGGCTTTGCTACACCGAATGTATTGCATCACTTTGGAATCTACAACACATAAAAGTATGTGCTGTTAAATCTTACAGCTGATGTACGGTACAGTACAGCGGTGTAGTGCGAAAAGAAGAACTCATACATTTATTGAAAATACCTTTCAGCCAGAAAGTGAAAGATAGTTTTAATATTACAAAACACCTCAGGATTCAGCTGCTAAGATAAGATGCTCTGAGGCTGGAAAAGAAAAACGGCACACCTACGTACGGTGGGTTTATCTGTGAGCTCCGTTCTTGCTGCTAGCACGCTAAACACAACGAAGTCTATGATGCCTGCGCAGCCCTTATCCTTAACAAAGCAGCAAAGCCAATCCATTGTGCCGGATCCATCTGTAACAAATTCATACATCCATATCGACACACCAGGAAACAAGACACCTAAGGAGAGTGGGATAGAGGGATGGACGGAGAGATGGAGGGATATATTTCTCCTTCTCTTTTTGTTTCGTCAGGGGTATTAGTAATCAGAGTCTCCCCTTAGTCTTTACAGCTGCAAATTGCTTTGCCACCTCTTCCCCCAGCAGTCTGTCCTGCCAAATCCGCCCATGATGTATCATTATCACAACTTTGGGTGGAAATCCATAGAATCAATAGGTTTGTCAGGGAAACTCACGCCTGGGATTGCTTACACGCTGTGAGGCTTGTTCATTCACTAGTCAGACCTATCCTGCCACAGGCAATGGCGGAACAATGCACATATAGGTATGTGCAGGACGTACATGAATGCACATGCACTTGTTCACACGGGCACAGGCGCACACAAAGCCCTGCATGAGCATTTGCTAACAAACAAACAAATAAATACACAGCATCTGTAGCACGAGGACACATCTATCTGTGTATCCGTCTATCTGTCTCTGTCCAGCCTGTCTTCCTGTCTGCCCTTATCTGTGCCTATCTGTCTGTGTTTTACTTCATTAGTCGAGCTGGTCAGCAGGAGCTGGACGGACGTCTCTTCCCATGTAATTACTGTCCGGTAAACAGGTCAGAAGGGTAGAGTCCAGCCGCAGCTGCTGCAGCTTTCAGCAGCTCACACACATACACACATGCGCGTGCACACATGCACGCACAAGCACACACACACACACAGGCTGTGGGTCCTGAGCTTTCAGAGTGGTATTGATTGGTTGGGCTGTGACATCTCCTAAGCCATGTCACCCCTGTGAAAGAAGCCTCCAAATTGACCAATAATAAAGTGGTGGAAGTTGTAGTGGCACTCTCCTGGGAGCTGTCCGTGTGGACTGTGTCACTATGTGTGTGTGTGTGTGTGGGTCGGTGACGCATGTGTCTGTGTATGTATATATTTGTGTGTGTTGTGGATATGTGTGTGCGCCCATTTTATTTGCTGTCCCCATCAACACCACAGTGACCGTCTCAGCTTGAACACATTTATTTGTATTGTGGGTGTTTTTCATCTAGAGTACTTAAGAAAAAGCTATAAAAACATGATATTGTATTATTAGACAGTGGAAACTGTATGCCCCACCACATTGATAGCACTATGTGGTATACTGGATATGCTTTTACCTCTACTTGTGGCTAAATATAATGTTTCTTTGTTGTAATGTCAGTAAATCCCTGTCAGTATGAGACGTCACTGAATGTGGTGGCAGCACACCATATTTGAGCAGACTGTGGCAGAGTTTCAATACTCATATCTCAGTTGATTAGGGCAAGTATGTAAGAAATCTGCTGACGTGATTATGGGCACAAACTCTACTCTTAACCGAGTTTATTTTATTTATGCACTCAAGGGTAAGAACCAAACGTTCCTTTGGTCCCTAATTTGAGCATTCATTCTAAACATGAATGCTCATGTGGCTGCAGCAGTGAACAGTACACATTATGCAAATGAGCTCGGCTATATTCAGCCCAGTTGAAAGCGTGCTTATTAGAAGCACGTGTGAAAGAAAAATGCACATTTGAACTTGAATGTATATAAAATGGAGCTTTTATGATTGTATGGCGTATGAGTTTCAATAGGAGTGAAGTTTTCCACTTGACCCTTTGCATTTTTATTCTCTGTATGACTTTACTGAACTTTTATGAACGTATTTGATGTTAGCTGTTAAAGTGAGCAAGCGTAGCTCAGATGGTATCCCCTCTTACGACCTCCAACCCATGCTTCCCAAAATCGGTAAGAAAATGTGTGTCTTTGAAGGTTGGACACGATGATCGCTGCTTCTGATATTTGCTGTATTTTGCAAATAGGCTTTTTCTCTTCACTGCTGCGTGAACACCCTTTTGAGACCATTCATTTACTGAGTCATGAATCTTCACTTTTAGAGAGAGATTAACCTTCATGCAAAAATAAGTTTGTGCGTGTGTGTGGGCGTGTGTGTGTGGGCATACGCGTTCTAACACCAACCTCATTATAGCGCCGCTTTATGCACAAAGACTGTGGGGTCACATTGATTTGACTCCCCGGAGTATTAGCATGGGATTACAGCAGTCAACAGGCCTTCATTGATGTGTGTGTGTGTGTGTGTGTGCGTGTGTGTGTGCGTGTGTGTGCGTGTGCGTGTGCGTGCGTGTACGTGTTTGTGTGTGTACGAGGGAGCGAGTGAGTAAGAGAAATGAGAGAGATGAACCAAGGGTAATTAGTCCATAGAATAGTCCGACATGCTGCGTCTCTGCCATGGAGAGTGTGTTTGAGTGTGTGTTTCTGCGTGACTGTGTGAGTGAGAGGGCGTGTGTATTTGTGCGCCCTCATTAATTCTTTGTACTAATACAACCACCACCCTGCTTGAAGTGTTAGACTCTTTGAGAGCTTCTCATCTTTATGATTTAACACTTTGATCTGAGAGTAGGATTGTGTGTGGGCGGGGGAATGTTAGTTAATGTTACTGGCTGTGTGTGTGTCCCTTTGTATTAACTTGTGTGCGTGAGTGTACTTGTGTTCAACAACTGTGAATGAATATGTGTGTGTGTGTGTGTGTGTGTGTGTGTGTGTGTGTGTGTGTGTGTGTGTGTGTGTGTGTGTGTGTGTGTGTTGTATCGTCACCTGTGTGTGGATGTGTTGCCATCAGAAAGAAATATATCCAACAATTCACAATCAGCTTGTCCACGCCGTGCGCGTGTGCACGTGTGAATAATGACAGCCATTTCAAACACTTGGTGGATTACTCATCATCACAATTTGCATAACTTTGAAGTATTCATAGCATTAGCGAGGCAATTACAATAATTAACATGGGAATCCATGTCAATGGGCCACAGCCACGAGGCAAGCGCAATTACAGCTATGCTAATTAGGGTTTGATTAAGCTTTTAAAGAACAATCGGCTTATTTAACTGAACATATTCAAGAGGCTGTAGAGACATGGAACCCCCCCAACACCCCCCCCCCCCCAACGTACACACACACACACACGCTCCTGCCTCGAGTACTCTTACACACCCGCCTGATAGTTTAAAACATGCACAAGTACACACACGCATATGCGCACAGAAAACACACATCCAGAAATAAATATGTAGAAGCACCAGGTGGAGAAGGTGGTGGGTGCACACACAACTCCCTGTCCCCGCTCTGTCTTCACACACTGCAGACAGGCCCACATACACACATACAATTCCTTGCCCTCATACACACACACACACACACACACTCACACACACAACTCCAATTGTCCCCCCCACTCCTCCTCCTTTTGTTTTGTCCGCCAGTCGTTCTTTCCAGACAAGAAGACAGGATGTTTTTTTTCATTGAACAAGAACAATTTGCTGTCTGATGTTGGAAGCCTCATTGTAGTGACGGGGCCTAAATTAAAGTGTGGGCTTATTAAAGCCGGTGTGTGTGTGTGTGTGTGTGTGTGTGTGTGTGTGTGTGTGTGTGTGTGTGTGTGTGTGTGTGTTTGTGTGTGTGTGTGTGCATGCGCATGTGTGTGTGCGCGCCTGCGTGCATGTGCTCCTGACACTGATCCGCCCAATAAACTCACTGTCCGTGACTAAGAGTGCGCTCGCAGCAAGACAGACACAATTGCCTGTTAAGTCAGTGTTGCTTTTATTGGGCCTCCCTGAACAATGCCTTGATGTGTGTCACGGCTCAAACCAACATCAAGACATGCCGAGATTATTTTAATGAATTAAGGTGCCCTCCTCTTTGCTGCGAGGGCATTTTCTCACAGGTGATCAATGCGCACCTTTTGCACCTCACAAATATGTTCCATTTCGCCAGCTTGGCTGTATGTCTCTATTTTTCCCTCTAAATTCAATATTTCACAGCCGGGTGAAATACTGTTTTCAGATCATTTTTAGGGCTTGTTTTAACCTGAGTGGGAAAGTGATTTGGATTCCTTTTCATTAAAATCCTTCGAGTCACAGCAAAAGCCTGTTGCTCTTGGAGGAGCAGGGAAGAAAGAGGTTCGCTAACTTTAATTCAATTCCAGCATTGAAGGGGGACGGTATCGTGCCAGATGCTTCGGTCTTAGTCCAGTCCTCCAAGTTGGGAAAAAAAAAAGCTCTAAAACTCAATCCTGTTTGACCCAAGTCTGAGCAGAGGTCTCTCTTTTTTCAGAAAGCAAATGAGTAATTTAATCTTTTATCGCGGGGCTGGGGCTCATTAAAATATATTGCTTCTTTTGTCCGGTGGGGACCTGCCAAAAACAGACCCCTGACCTATTTTTTGGTCCAAACTCATAGTCAAAGCCAGCTCTTTTAAATGACCTCTTAAAAAGCAGCATTTTTTTTTTTTTTTTTCTGTTTGGGAGAGTCTGTTGTCACAATTGCGATGGGAGTAAATCAAAGCATGAAAAAAGTGAGTGATGGTGTCAAATTGTCTGCCTTCTGGTCTGAGTCAGTCTGGGTCAGCTAGTCGATGAATGTCACTCACTGCCATGTCAGGGTCACTATAGAGCAAGTAAAGAGGTGCCTTGGAAAGTCCATAATAACCACTGACAAGGGGAGTCCTGTTTATTTGTTATGACACACACATGGACAAACACACACACACTGTACCTGGACATGCACAGTTCATACACACTTACCCACGCCGTCAAACGCACACACACTAAGTACCTTCATTCAGCTTAAATCCATCGCTGCTCCCAAGTTGCCTTTTGAGATCAGTTTGGTGAGACTGCATGTGTGTGTGTATTTGAGGGAGCCAGTATGAGCTGCGTGTATGTGTGTGTACATACTGTATTTCCATATGTGTGTGTGTGGCTGTGCAGTTGTACAGCTATCATCATTACCCTAGTCAATACCCACATGTCCACGTATTGATCACTCTATCGATGAGCAATGAGGTATCTCAGGCTGCAGAGAGGCTTGTGGATCTGTTTAGACTTTTACTGAGACCACACAGTGAGATCAGCCCGAGTTCAGCTAAAGATCACCTCCAGGGCAAGATTATTGGCTCTTAGACGGCTTTACACGCAGCATCAAATGTATTGCACATCTGATTACAGTATGTCAGATGAAAATGTATATCACATGCATATGTTTATTTTCTTGGAAAGAAATTTTTTTTTAAACATCTATTTGTTAATCATGAGATGTGGTTTGTAAGCAAGAGGTTTTAATCTCCCTCTACAGGCATGGTGATCAAAAGTTTGCTGCAGCTGAAAGTGTAAATTATAAATCAGAGTTGTATGCATTCATTAGAAAAGCACGCTCTACATCGTGAGCTTTTTCCTTTGTTGTTCTATTTAATCACCTCGCAGTCAGAGACAGTAAGTTAATCTTTGACTTTTTGTTGAGTAACAAGGCAAGGCATTTTATTTGATTTGATTTATTATCAAGACATCAACAGATGAAACAACACAATATCTATTTTTAAATAGGTCTTGGTTGACCACAATGACAAACCATGGGGTAATGATCTGATCTAACAAACATACTATATAACTATATTTACAAAGGGTCATGGGCGGCTCTGTAAATTCCATTTGAAGGCCACCCTGGGTTGGAGAAGTCACGCTTATTTTAGGCCAGCGGTTCTGCCCGTCCCAAAATTAGAAGTTTAGTCTCTCACCCTGAAAAGCAGGCTCATTAAAACATATTACTACTCTTGACATGTGGAACTCACCAGCAGCTGGACCATGGCCCATTTAGCTCCTGAGCCAGAGTTCATGGCTTCCATGCATAATTAACATACTGAACATACTGTATTTGATCCTGTTTAAGATAGCTAAGCTTAGTAATGATTGTGTTTCTACCCTACGCTTTCTGCTGCGCGTCTCTTTGTTGTACATGCACTGAAAATGAGGTGTCATGTAAACCTGTGTTTTTTAAGGACAGCACACCTTTGTTGAATGTGATCATTTGAATTTGACGCAGCAGCACGTTGGGACAGGAGCAAAAACACCTGGTTGGATCATTCCACAGGTAAACAGGTTCATTGGTAACAGGTGATAGCATCATGATTAGGTATGAAAGGAGCATCCTGGAAAGGCTCAGTGGTTCATAGAGGATGGAGAGAGGTTCACCACTAAATGAACACATGATTGTATAAAGGATGTTACTACATGAGCTCACACCAACTTTTTTGGAATCAAGATCTTTAAGTTTAGTAAAGAATTCTAATTCTAACAAGTAAATCTGCACTTCTAATGATAGTTGGCTGTTAAATATGACATTTGAGTCCCTTCATTTGAGCTGGTTAGTGTCAGGGCCTGTGTTTTGTTTGTCATTGCTGGATTTTGGTATTTTGTTCTGGTGCTCTTCTCTCCACCTTCCCCCTCCCTCTTGCGTTTTTTCTCATTGCAGGTGCGACAGGTGACGGAGCGGGCCAATCTTTGCCGTTGCTGGTCTCCAGATGAGGCGCACCTGCGTCTCATCCCCACTGATCAGCTCCCCATAAGACTCTGATCATTCCTCCACCTCTCTGCCAGATTATTACCAGTTGCTTCACCCACGTTTCTCCTCGAGGTCTCCGTCTCCTGTTGGTCGCTGCCTCCTGTCTGGTTTCTCCGTCGTCTCCCGGGAGATCTAAGACTTTTATCTCCTCCGCCTTCGTTTTTTAGAGCTGGAGTGTTTTGTGTTTGCCTGCCAGCGGTGTTTTTTTTGTTGGACATTAAAAGACTATTTACTGCTTGATTGTGTCCTGCTCCGCTACTGTCGGTCCAAAACCACGAACCTTAACAGAATAATCTGGCCATTATGGACCCAGCGGACTCGGACAGGATCAAGCAGATCCTCTCCTCTCAAGGAGCATTAGTGGGGCAACATGAGGCTACTCTTCGCCAGGTGATGGAGATGCTTCAGCAGCTATCCACCAGCGTTTCCCAGCTCGGCGATCGGATGGACCATGTGGCGACTCAACTCGCTCATCTCCCAGCTCCTGCCTCTCCTCCGCCTCCGCCTCCCTCTGCGTCTCCCGCTGCGCCGCCGTCAGCTGCGCCTCCCGCTGCGCAGTCCGTCGCTTCCTCTCTCCTGCCTCGCGAGCCGTACATTCCCACTCCCAACAGATATTCCGGTGATTTTGGTACGTGTACCCAGTTTTTGCACCAGTGTAATTTGGTTTTCAGTCAGCAGCCCGCGACTTATTCCACCGATCAGTCCCGCATAGCTTTTATTATGAGTTTGTGCGTTGATAAAGCCGCCGCCTGGTCTCTTGCCATCTCCCTCAATAATCCCACTCTGTGTTCCAATTACCAAGCGTTTATTGCGGAGATGCGCCAAGTTTTCGATCACCCTGTTAAGGGTAAGGAGGCGGTTAGTCGGCTGTTGTCTCTCGTTCAAGGGAGGGGTTCAGTGTCTGAGTATGCCTTACAATTTCGCATATTGGCGGCAGAGAGTGGGTGGCATGAGAGCGCACTTCCTGGGGTGTTTTATAAGGGGCTTTCTGATGAAGTTAAAGATGAGCTAGCTGCCAGGGATGAGACTAGCTCCTTGGAGGAGCTTATTGGGTTGGCCACACGGTTGGATAACCGGCTCAGGGAGAGGCGCAGGGAGAGAGTGGAGAGGCAGAGGGGCACCCCCCACCCGTCCACTTTTCGCCACTCTCTGCGGTCGCCGCCACGCTCTCCTGCACCGACCGTGAAGGATGCCAGCAGACGGGAGGAGGATCCTCCTCTGGCTCCAGTCCCCACTGAGGAACCCATGCTGCTGGGGCGTTCCAGACTCACCCCGGCGGAAAGGCAGCGCCGGCTCCGTCTGGGGCTCTGCCTCTATTGTGGCAATGCGGGACATCGCCGGGACACCTGCCCCACCTTGACAAAAGAGCAGGCTCACCAACCGACCGGGGGGTACTGGTGAGCCGTTCTCCTTCTACCCCCGCAAGACGCCTTCAGCTGAGAGGTATGCTGCACTGCTCACACGCTTCACTCCCCATACAAGTTTTAGTTGATTCTGGAGCAGACGACAGTTTTATTGACTCAGATCTAGCCAAGCAGATCAACATTCCCCTGGCCATGTTGCTAGCTCCCAAGGAGGTCGTGGCACTGGATGGCCGGCTCATTTCTTCGGTCACTCACCGCACTGCTCCCCTTTCCCTCACACTATCTGGCAATCATACTGAAACTATTGAACTATTTGTTATTTCCTCGCCAGCCCATCCTGTGGTGTTGGGGATTCCCTGGTTAGAGCATCATAACCCTGTTATTGATTGGTCCATTCCTGCCATCACTTCCTGGAGCAGTTTTTGTCACCAAAACTGTCTTAAGTCAGCCATTCCCACTGCTGCCTCTGTTGCATCCGCACCCCCTGAAGACATTGACCTCTCAGCTGTCCCAGAGGTTTATCATGACCTCAAGCAGGTTTTTAGCAAAGATAAAGCTCAGTCCTTACCCCCGCACAGACCTTATGATTGTGCTATCGACCTGCTCCCTGGTGCCCCACTACCCACAAGCAAATTGTACAACCTGTCTAAACCTGAGAAAGAGGCCATGGAGACTTACATCCAGGAGTCCCTGGGGGCAGGCCTCATTCGCCCCTCTTCCTCTCCGGTTGGGGCAGGGTTCTTTTTTGTGGAAAAGAAAGATAAGACTCTTCGACCCTGCATCGACTTTAGAGGTTTAAATGACATTACTGTTAAGAACAAGTATCCCTTACCTCTGATTGACTCAGCTTTCACCCCTCTCCATGATGCAGTAGTCTTTACTAGGCTAGACCTTCGGAACGCCTACCACTTGGTGCGGATAAGAGAGGGGGACGAATGGAAGACTGCTTTTAATACCCATCTGGGCCATTTTGAGTACCAGGTTATGCCTTTTGGCCTCACAAATGCCCCGGCAGTGTTTCAGGCCCTTATAAATGATGTTTTGAGAGACATGTTAAATAGATTTGTGTTCGTTTATTTGGATGATATCCTGATTTTTTCCAGAGACATTAATGAGCATGTGGTGCATGTGAGAACTGTTTTACAGAGGTTATTGGACAATAAGCTGTTTGCAAAGGCTGAAAAATGTGAGTTTCACGTGTCATCTGTTTCTTTCCTGGGCTTTATTGTGGAGAAGGGCCAGCTCAAACCGGACCCGGCCAAGATTAAGGCCGTGTTGGACTGGCCCACTCCTCTGAACCGCAAGCAGCTCCAAAGGTTCCTGGGGTTTGCCAATTTTTATAGGAGATTTATCAAGAACTACAGTAGGTTGGCGAACCCCTTAACTCAACTCACATCTGTTAAACGTTCTTTTTTGTGGTCACCTGCGGCTGAGGCTGCCTTTAACCAACTAAAGACTATGTTTTCCTGTGCTCCTGTGCTAATACACCCAGACCCTCAACTGCAGTTTGTTGTTGAGGTGGACGCCTCGGATTCAGGGGTTGGGGCAGTCCTCTCTCAGCGCTCACCTGTGGACCAGAAGCTCCACCCCTGTGCCTTTTTCTCCCGGCGCCTCACCTCAGCTGAGAAGAACTACGACGTGGGGAACAGGGAATTACTCGCAGTGGTGCTCGCCCTCCAGGAGTGGAGACACTGGCTTGAAGGTGCAGTACACCCATTTATCGTTTGGACTGATCATAAGAACCTCTCGTATCTCCGTTCTGCACGCAGGCTCAATTCTCGCCAGGCTCGGTGGGCACTGTTTCTTGGAAGATTCACCTTCACCCTTACCTACCGACCCGGATCCCGGAACATCAAGCCGGACGCTCTGTCCCGCCAGTTCGCTCCATCTGTAGACGACACCCCGGTGGAGACCATTTTGCCATCAGCCTGTGTGGTCGGAGCGGCTAGATGGAGGGTTGAGCAGGTGGTCCAGGAGGCTCAGCAGGATCATCCCACACCAGAGGGTTGTCCTGAGGGTCGTCTCTTCGTGCCTCCCCCTGCAAGGTCCCCAGTGCTCCAGTGGGGGCATTCCTCCAAGCTGGCGTGCCATCCCGGCATTCATCGTACTCTCTCCTTACTGCAACAGCGCTTTTGGTGGCCATCCATGGCTTCAGACACCCGTGAGTTTGTTGCCGCCTGTCCTGTCTGTGCTCGCAGTAAGTCTTCTCATCGTGCTCCTGCCGGCCTCCTCCATCCCTTGCCCATACCGCACCGCCCTTGGTCTCATATTTCTGTTGACTTTGTCACTGGTCTCCCGCCATCTGCTGGCAACACGGTAATCCTCACCGTGGTAGACCGGTTCTCAAAGACAGTTCACTTCATTCCTTTAGCAAAACTTCCCTCTGCTTTAGAGACTGCCAATCTCCTGGTGCAGAACGTCTTCCGTCTCCATGGCATTCCCCAGGACATTGTTTCGGACCGAGGGCCCCAGTTCACCTCCCAGGTGTGGAAGGCGTTTTGCCGGGCACTGGGGGCCTCACCCAGCCTGTCTTCCGGTTACCACCCTCAGACCAACGGCCAGTCGGAGCGTGCTAATCAGGATTTGGAGTCCTCTCTCCGATGTGTGGTAGCTCGCCTCCCGGCCTCCTGGTCCGCCCACCTGCCTTGGATCGAGTACGCTCACAACTCCCTGGTCAGCTCGGCCACAGGTATGTCACCGTTCATGGTAGCTAATGGCTTCCAGCCCCCGCCTACAAGGTTGGTCAACAAGTCTGGTTGTCGTCTCGAGATCTCCCTTTGCATGTGGACTCAAGGAAACTCGCTCCCCGGTTTATTGGTCCCTATACCATTGAACGGGTGATCAATCCCAGTGTCATGAGACTTAAACTGCCACCTTCTCTCAATGTTCACCCCTCTTTCCATGTGTCTCTCCTCAAGCCAGTGTCCCACAGCGCCCTGAGCCCTCCGGCCGAGCCCCCTCCTCCCACCCGGCTCATTGAAGGGCACCCTGCCTTCACGGTCCGCCGGATCTTGGATGTGCGTCGGCGGGGTCGTGGGTACCAGTATCTTGTGGACTGGGAGGGCTATGGCCCTGAGGAGCGCTCCTGGGTGGGCAGGCCTCTCATCCTGGACTCCTCCCTACTAAGTGACTTTTACAGACGTTATCCTGACAAGCCTGGCAGGCCGCCAGGAGGCGTCCGTTGAAGGGGGGGTACTGTCAGGGCCTGTGTTTTGTTTGTCATTGCTGGATTTTGGTATTTTGTTCTGGTGCTCTTCTCTCCACCTTCCCCCTCCCTCTTGCGTTTTTTCTCATTGCAGGTGCGACAGGTGACGGAGCGGGCCAATCTTTGCCGTTGCTGGTCTCCAGATGAGGCGCACCTGCGTCTCATCCCCACTGATCAGCTCCCCATAAGACTCTGATCATTCCTCCACCTCTCTGCCAGATTATTACCAGTTGCTTCACCCACGTTTCTCCTCGAGGTCTCCGTCTCCTGTTGGTCGCTGCCTCCTGTCTGGTTTCTCCGTCGTCTCCCGGGAGATCTAAGACTTTTATCTCCTCCGCCTTCGTTTTTTAGAGCTGGAGTGTTTTGTGTTTGCCTGCCAGCGGTGTTTTTTTTGTTGGACATTAAAAGACTATTTACTGCTTGATTGTGTCCTGCTCCGCTACTGTCGGTCCAAAACCACGAACCTTAACAGGTTAGGGTGGAAAGAGGTACTGTTGAGATTTTAAATAGCATGAATGGCTTTTTATTTACTGTCTGCAGGTGAAAATTGTGTCAGTGTGAGTTTTTGTTGTCTTTCACCTCATGTTTATTCCATAAGGGCAGCATAGTGTGGGATGATAGATTATATATTTCTATAAACCAAGACATCATCCAATTTGAATCCAAACACACTGACAGGTGCATACACGCATATAACCATACATATATAATTACATTTTATTCAAAGTAACGCTTATAGCCGGTAGGTTTTATTCAGTTTGCTGTGGCAAATGCAATATAGACGACCCTGCACGCACATCAGAGTTGTGCTTTCTCTGAACACTTTACACAGAATTATGTGATGTGTGAATGTTAACAACACATCATAGAGTACATTTCCATGACAGCATTGTAGCATAATTTGTGTCAACATAGTCAGTTTGTCTGAGCGTATAAAAAAAAAAAAAGCCTGCAGGCCTTTTCTCCCTCTCCAGCTTTCAATTTCTGACCCCCCCATCCTCTTTATCATCACTCTCCCTTCTCCCTCCTCCACCCCTGCCCAGGCCCCTCCTCATCCATCCCCCCAGGGTGTCCTGAGACCCTTCATTACTGTCGCCATGGTAACACCTCAACCATTTGACAGTGGTCCCGGACACTCCTCCCCACCCACCCATCTTTTTTTTTTTCCTCCCTGACTCCATCTTTCCTTCTGTCCTTGTCTTCCTCCCCTCTTTTCTCTTCATTCCCTTCAACCCCTCCACTCCCCCAACCGCCTCCCCTCCCCTCATCTCCCCATCCCAAACTCCCTCCTGCTCCTCTCAAAACATGGCTTCCGGACAAAAATCACCAAATCACAGCGGCAAGTGGGGCATATGATGATGGGACGACCCCCTGAGGTTTTTCCTCTCTCCCCAACCACTCCTTAAATGGCTGGAGCAATCATAACGTCCTAACACTTTGAAGTCAAGTCCCAATTCCACTCTTTTTACTTTCTCCATCTGTCTGTCCGTCTGCCCGTCTGTCTGACTCCCTTTTTCTTGCACGCTCTCCTCAAGATTCAAATTGGCCGACTTGTGGGCCTATATTGCCATGACAGAGGGATATCGTGCCGACTATTTCTGAACCAAATCAGTCGGCATCCAATTAAACATGGGAATATTGATCTCATGCCTCATTTCTGAGGATTAGCCTTCCCTTTGAAACATGCTCTGTTTGAAACGTGGCCGTGATGAAAACACACATGGACACACTTGCGCGCACACACATAATATACATGCTGAGAGACATGAGCGCTGTTGGCTGTCAGCCCTCCAGGTGTGACATGCTGATCGCGTGTCATTACGGCTCGCCTTCACGTCGGCGACAGTTGATAGTGTCGCCGTGAGATTTAAGGCCACCCCTGTTGCTGCTATGGTGCCTAGCTCATGCTCATACACACACACGCGCACACACACACACACACACACACACACACACACACACACACACACACACACATACACACACACACAGGGTCAGATCAGTTCTCCCTGGCCACCTCTGTGCTCTGTAGCAATGTTTTAATCATGATCGGGTTTGTTTGTAATTATAAACACTCTGAGACGCCCATATCAAAGAGCTTCATAGAATTCAGGCCTATGGGTATCCTTGGTTGCTTTTGAAAAATGCACGCTGCCCTCCCCACCCCACCCTCTCACACACACACACACTCACACACTTACAAACACACACACACTTCACTTCAAAAGCAGACCCTTCCTTTTGAGCTGCCTGCGCGGCTTTTGCATACACCTTAAAGGCCTTTTGCCCAGAGCCCCAAGGTCAACACAAGTTGTTTGTGCGTGTCGTGTCGAGCTGTCCCCTGGGCTCATCTGCTTCAGAGGCCGGGCCCCGCTTTTTTACACCGCAAGTGCCCCATCCTTCAAAGTCAACCCCCAACATCTGAGAGAAACAAGACTTTGAGAGCTGAAGTTTCAATCAGCAGAAATTAATGGGCTAACTTTAATTTGAACAACAACAAAATTCTGTTATCTGAATGCGAAGTTGGCAACTTCTAAGTCAAGTGACATTTCACAGCGATATGTTGAAATTGGAGCCCTATTGCCAGTCGAAATAATCTTTAATCCTCCTGACTCCCTAAGAGATGGAGGAACATGCAGTCCACTATAATAATGACGATATTCTGTGGTTTATCCTGATCCCTGTCATTATGAAACTCATCAGCTGAATGTCAAGCTAAATTTACCATTTTCATACTAAGATGCAGTTATTTAATCTTCAATTCAAATAATAAAGTAAAAATAAACCTAAATCCTTCGCTACCCTAACCTAACAATTATTTCATATGCTCATGCTGACTGTGCGCTAGGCTGAAGGTCAACCACGTGCTAGTCGAATTAAAGTGGTAAATGATCTTTTTTTCATCTTTTCACATTAAAACATACGTTGTGTAATACCCAAAACACATAAATAACTGTTCACCTGTTGTATAGGCTGCTTTTTAATTGCATTTTTCCTGTAATCCTGCCTGGTTTTCAGTCACATCAGTCATATGTACCGAATCTTTGCGTTTTCTCAAGCTAACCTTAAAATTTTGTCTGCTTTGTGCAGCCTTAGGTAAACCTGAATACAGAAGACACAATTGAATGAATGATAATCTTAAGGACACATCGATTTCATATAGGAGAGTCCAAGAAAAAAAATGTGTGAAGTTTATTGAAGTTTTCAAAGTGTTAATGTTACGAAGCAGATAAAAGAGAAGATTTTAGAAAACCATGCTGCTTTCGGCCGCTTTATAAAAGTTTCAGTGAAGATGTTATTGACATAAAATGGATTATGCATGTGTGTGTTTGTGTGTGGATTATGCAACACAGGACTTTTCACAGGCAGGTTATAATGAGTGCGTGGTGCAGCGTGTGGGCGTTCAACAGCAATGAAATTATTGACTGTTGCATAACCTATACAAAAGCTTTTGTGCTTCCTGTTCTGAGGGAAGTTGTTTACTTATTTGATGATTACTTTCATTATTGTACTTATATGAATAGAAAGCAGTTCCTCTTCAAGGGCCCCACAGGTATGAACTGTTTGACCAATGAATTTAAATAAAACATTTGGTGAGGCCCCTGGTTCAAGTTGAAGACCCGCATCTAACTTCAGCATGAATTATAAAACCGATGTCTTTGAAAACGACCTTGTACTTTCACTTTACTTTTTTCCCTCTCTCTGTAAAGACCATGAAATGAAAGAAATATATGTTGTTGTTGGGGCAAAGGAGTGCATGGTGTCTCCAGAGTCATTTTCATTCACAGATAAACACACGGCAGCATCGGTAAACAAGATTCACGGGGAAAGAGTGAGACACATTTGATAGTCATAAAGGATTTTTTCCCCTCAACGAGCAGAGATCAAATAAACTCTGTGTGTCTGAGGTGCCGCGTAGCCTCAAGCAGTGAAGCATAAATTTAGAACAAATCTTGTTTCTCTTACAAGGGTATTACTTTAATTTCTATGCTCGGGTGAAAAAAGGGAAATGTGGGGGGTAAATTATGAAAGAAATAAATTAAAAAAACACAGGAATATAACATGTCTTCTATCTAACCTTCTTATCCATCAGAAAATATGCTCTTTCCTAGTTCAAGTTGTCACCTCATATACCACCTGACCCTGTCGCTCCCTTCTAAAATCAGTTTTGTTTCAAAATGAAAAAGCAATTTTCCTTGGGTTTATAATCTTCAGTAATAGTCAACCATCATTTTTAATCTTTAGATGCATTTTAAATCCAAGCTGTAATGTCTTAACTCTCCGCCAAGGTCAAATATCTTAGCAAATAAGGCTTAAGCTTTGTTTTATATGAAAGAATTACATGATTAATACCGAAGAATTAATCACGTACTCTTCAGATCTCCCAGATTGGGTTTGTGCTAAAGGATTATGCTGTCCTACTTTTTCACATGGCATAAATTGACATGGAGGTTTGTTTAGCAAAGTACTGCTAAATGCTTTCTTTTTAACTCTTCAGTCGCACAGGGAGCCTTGATTGCAGGCTGCCGCGTTCAGGGATATTGCATTCCTCCGCAATGTTCAGGATAATCTTTAATATTTATTAATTTACAGCCAGTGCTGCGCAATTCAAACCATGACAGCTATATCCTGGTGAAGTTCAGGGTTCAGGGAAAGTGTTTGGACATAACCATCGTTTACAGCTCTTATTATAAAAGAATTGGGATGCTGTGTGTGACAAATAAAAACAGATTGCAAATGAAGGTAGTGTTGTAGAGCCCATGTAATGATATTCTTTAATCATGTGTTCACAAAGTGGTGAACTCGCTCCATCCCCGCTTGTGAACCACTGAGCCTTTCCAGGATGCTCCTTTCATACCCAATCATGATACTGTCACCTGTTACCAATGAGCCTGTTTACCTGTGGAATGTTCCAAACAGGTGTTTTTGGAGCGTTCCACATCTTTCCCAGTCTTAAGTCGCTCCTTTCCCAACTTGTTTGAAACATGTTGCTTAATCAAATTCAGAATATTTTGTAAATATATGTATATATTTACAAAAATCAGTGAGGCTGATGAGGTCAAACATGAATTATATTGTCTTTGTACTCTTTTTATTTTTGTTTTGCACAGGAATCTGGGTTGTAAAAGACAAGTAAAAAGTCATAAAAACTGAATTAAATTATCTAAGCTAAAGCTCTTTCGTATGACAGTTTCCTCCTCCTGTTCTTTGTCAGTGCTGTAGAGCACAGACATGTCACGTTGCAGGAGTTAAAAAGCATCTTTTACCTCATTATGCAAACATGGAATTTTGAGAGACAACACTTGCATTGACAGGAGAACAAATCTTGTCCTGTTGATAGTAAACTGTGTGACTTTTAAAAGGAAATGACCACACTGAACACGTCATATGACATTCTAGTTTATAACTCTTCAAAATAAAACAACACTTGACTTAACAATCTTCCAGTCCCCTAAGTCACCTTGTTGTTCTCTCTGCTCTCTGGAGTACAGCCTTGTCAAAGAGTCGTTCCTGGTTACAAATACTGATTTGGCACCCGAGAATATAATGTTTTACATTTTCCTTGTAAGTGTTGCCAGCAGACGAAACTTTAGCAACCATACCCTCTGCAGAATCAGTCATCGTCTGATTCTGCAAACCCAAATCATCAGCCGCCACCTCATGTTTCTGTATTTACGACCACCCAGGAGGGCATCTCTTATTAATGCACACTTTTATAAACTGGACAGCAGTTTCACTCCTCAACCCCCTCCTGTACGTCCAAACAAACCGTGATTTATAATTCACATGATTTATGATCTATCAGAGTGCCGAAGTGCCGCCGTCTACTCAGCCATTCGTTTATACATGCGGCCACTACAGATAAAGTAAAACTAGATGTAGATGCATTGGATGATTTCATTCAAAACCTGCTCATGTGTTTATTATGCACAATAAATCTAAAACCACTTGGAGTGTCAAAGCAATCTGTTGCCTCTGCTGCACTTTTATTGCGGGCCAAAATGATAAGTTGCTTTGTAAATTGCGGGGATAGCGACACATGCATATTAATGGCAGATTTCGAGTGTCCCTGCATTTTGACCAATGCAGAATGAATAATTGCTGAATGTTTTAATACTTGTATCACAGTTAGGCTGTGGATGCTTAACTTTCGGGACAGAAGCAGATATATTTAAATCAATGCCTGCCAGCCAGGTTTAGTATTTATGTATGTATACATGCAGTTTATTTGTCACATATTTTCTGAAATGCTCACATATGATGACAGTGCTATCATAAGTGTAGCTGTTTAACATTTTTTTCTCACACACCCTTTTTTTTTTTTTTTTTTTGAAACCCAGAATATCACTTTGTGAAAAAGCTCTGATCCGGTATGCTTTATTTTATTTTACATTTTTATGAAACACCTGAAATGAGTTTTATGAAGTTGGCGTGAGTGCATGCGATTATCATATGAAAGGTTATATTTGACCCTCCCGAGTCAGTTGCGTTTAGCATCCATTTTGAGTCGCTCTCCCCTTTTGTTCTGGATTACCTTGGATATCACCTGGCTGTGACTGTGAGTTTAATGAATGCTGATGTCTCTATACGTGACGGGTATTACACAATAAAAATGTTTCAGTAAAACTCACTATGTGGGGTAATTGCTTCTGTTTAAAAATGCATCAGGTTCGGCGTGGCGGCGCCGACACATGCACAGACACACAAGCACGCACACGCGCACACACGCAGGCATACACACAGTTGCGTGCCTGGCGCTTTCTGATCTGACCCGTCAAAACTCATTAAGGCTTAAAACATATTTCCAACTGACACCCGAAGTCTCCATTAGAAAACCGCCAATTACCGCTGAAAGATATCCCCCCACCTGCCTGCCACATTTGCATATGATTGGAGCGATCAGTTAAAATGAGAGCATTTTGGCGCTGCTCAAAAATTCACAGTATGCTGCCAGATCAAGGGAGGGGTGGGGGGGCATAGTAATGTGAAGTCAGCGCTTTAACTGCAGGTTTAAAAGTTGCTTGGACTGCGGGGGTGAGAGTGGGTTACGTCCTCAAAATCATGGTTATAGATATAAGTTGGACGGCAGTGCCCCATCTTTGCGCGCCTCTCAGCATTAGACTGTTTTGCCAGCGTAGAGTGGATCTAAACACCTCTCATTTAAATATATTTGAATACAAGGACGAGAAATAATAGGCGCTGAACATGTAGCTCTATTGTCGTGGGAGTAAAGAGTGCAAGCAGTGCAGTTTTGGCGCAATTATGAATGTTTTAATGGCAAAGTTATGCTCATAGATTTTTTTTTGTGTGTATTTGAGCGTGTATGTGTGTAAAACAGAAAGCGATTGGAAGACAGAGGGAAATTTAAGGTCTCTGCATCACAGTTTTCAAGAGAAACAGCACTTAGACCCATTACAATCAAGATCATTCATGTTCAGCGCGTCCTCTCTGCGTCTCTGCCTCTCTCTCTCTCCTCTTTATTCTTTTGTCTCTGTCTGTCAGTCTGATTGTCTGACCATTACTGCCTTGATAAAGTTGTCTGGAGATGAGAAGTCAAGTCTTCAATCAGCACAGAAGTAGGCCAATAGATGTGAATCCAAGCATATGTCAATCAGAGACATAATCACCAAGCCTCTGGCTGAGGTGGGAACTGTAACAGTAGACCCTATGGATGAAGACACACACACACACACACACACACACACACACACACACACACACACACACACACACACAGAAGCATCCATTCATGTATATGCATTCACGTGCACAAAAGCAAGTCAGTTTGGGTTAGACAGCTGGATAGATTGCTGATTACTTGTATTTATCCGGTTCAAAGTTTCTCTGCACACATGAACAAAGTATCTGATCTCCAGTCATTGTCGTCCCTATGGTGAAGTCACATTTGACAGCTACAACTTTTGTAATGGAATATAATACGTTGGCTTGTGAGTGGACAGTATGCAGCAGCGAATGAAAGGTACAATCCAAAGAACACACTGTACATTACCCCGGCCGAGTCCTGCTGCTGCACACATTAAGCTTTCATGGGAAAAGTTTCAGATGTCATATCTTTGAAATGGCAGATATGAATGTAGACTGGTTCATAACACAACACACACACACACACACACACACACACACACACACACACACACACACACACACACACACACACACACACACGCACGCACACAAAAAAAGTCACCAGTGTGATTTCTGGCTACTGTGCCGGCAGCCGCCATGTGTCGGGTCAAAGTGTCCCTGAGCAGGACTCTGAAACCTCAAATGTACCAGCTCACTCAGCGGGAGTCACTAACACATTGGCTAAATGCCTGGAAACACAAGGTAAAAAAAAAAAAGCATGTATTATTTTTGGCACAGATTTGACAATACTGAAGAAGAGATAACACTCGTGATGATGACATCAAGGCAGCTCCACTCACAGATCTATATCTGCCTATAGCTATATTAATTAAAAAAAAATCTATATGGGTATCATGTTGTGCAGCCTGGGCTGAATTGCATTGAATGAGGTTGTCAGACAGGTTGCTAAGTGTGAGAAAATTAAAATGCAAATATAATAGGTTGAGATAATGTGAATTGGGTTATTACCCTCCTGTTGAAAAAAAAAAATGGTGATGACATTGATTGTAAGGTGTGACACGTTTTCTTTATATGCAACAGACAGTAATGACCGGGCTGATGGCAGGACGATCATTATCACCATAATCATCATTGGTATAATCAGTACTGTTTTCAGTGGGAGATTGCTTTGAGCCTCCTATTGGTTGTTCGGAGTGTGATAGTGAGATGGAGAGACACACACACACACACACACACACACACACACACACACACACACACACACACACACACACACACACACATTTGTGCACGCACATAATCACACACAGATAAACCCAGTGGCTCTAAACGACGCTCTTCATTGTTTCCCATGTGATTAAAACCGAGTGCCGTTGAGTCTCTTATATTGTCATCAGCCTGCTTTTGTGATGTGTGCTGTGTGTGTCTGTGTGTGTGTGTGTGTGTGTGTGTGTGTGTGTGTGTGTGTCAGTGTGTGTTTGCTCTCCCTGCAGTGGCCCTGCTCTAAATGAATGTCAGCTTGCCTTAGTCCAAGCATGGGCCCCAATGCGGCCGATCGATACTTCATTAGGCCTGGATTGTCTTGTGTCCATGCAACCTTGAAGCTGTTCCTTAATTACCCTAGCATTAAGGCCCTGGACGGTGCTACAGCCCACGCTACACTGAGGATGGCCAGACCCAACAAAGCAGAGACCCCCCCCCACACACACACACACACACTCATCCCACACCCCCTGCTTCGCATCAGATGCGAAAATGCACACAGATAAACATACATACACATACAGGAATATGCTGCTTCTCTCTCTCTAATGCTCTCTCTTTCACACACACACACACACACACACACACACACACACACACACACACACACACACACGCACGCACGCACGCACGCACGCACGCACACACAGATACATAGCACCTTGAGGCTACAGTGGAAGGAGGGGTTTCATAGGCCAAGGAGGGGGAAAAAGGAGGGGAACAAGGGGGGAGTATGGGGTGAGGGAAGGAGGGCAGGAGATACTGGAGGAAAGAAAAGGGTGAATTGAGGGCAATGAGGGAGACGCAGAGACAATCAGCAGGAGAAGGAGGAGTATGAGCGAATTTTCAAAGTCTATTCCTGATAATCACTGCAGATGATGTTGCATCAGAGCACAGAGGATGGCACAATATGTACACTTTATGTTCGGTTCAGTCGCCACGCGTCACATTATTTTCATTTTTGCAATTTTGCTCACTGCCTAAAACCAATAAAAAGGATTACAGATGTAAAAAAAATAAAATAAAAATGCGACTGCTGTGTTTACGGTGCTACTTGGATTACTAACCTGTTTTTAAAGATCAGAAACGCACTGCTGAAATGTCACCAGGCTTGACATTTTGACCGTGCATATGTGTGCTTGTATGTATTTATATGGAGCGTGTGGGTGGGTGCCTCATGTCTATGTCTGTGCATTTGTGCATGTCTGTGTGTTTTGCACTCAATGCCAGTGTAATCCTTTGCATTCACGAAGAACAGAGATTTATGGGATGTGGTGGAAGAAGAAGAAGAAGAGGACGGAGAAGGAGAAGATCAAGACTGAGAACAAGAAGAGACAAGGAGGAGAAAACAGAGCATTTCAATAAATCCAATTCCTCCTTCTTGTGTGCTGAGTCAGAAATGGGCGAATTTTTTACAAAGTTAGAAAGACTGTACCGCTGTTAATGTAAGTAGGTGGAAAAACTGAGGTAATATTGGGGAGAGACAGGCAGAGTAAGGGTGCATGAGAGGGAGGATGAAGAAAGATGAGAGCTGGTAGAATGTGTTCAAATAGATCATTACAATGAAAAGCGAAAGGAAGCGAGAGACAGGCAGACAACGAAGGAGGTAAAAGAGGAGGAAGTTGAGGAGTGAAGGGCGCGAGAGAAAGGGTGAGATGTGGAAGAGGAGGCAGATGGAGGGGGAGGGAGGAGGGGAGGGGGTGCAGTCAAATGGCACTCATGACAAATGACATCCCCTGTCTCCCAGTCCCCTCTCCTCAGCACCATGATTTGTCATCTCCACTTCTGACATTTTTCATCGCACTATCAAATCACCCTGACAGAATGATATTTTCTAATTCTCCCAGCCTTGGAGCACGCCAAAAATAATGGCCTCCACATGCTATGCACACTCTTTCTCTGTTTTCCTACCGCTCTGTATTTTCCATCCTCTGTATCACATAAACATCCGGTGATTCTTTAATAATGAATATACAGCATGGCAAATGTGTTGGAGGCAGGTCTTGGCTGGAAGCAATCTGCCCCTCAGAGTCATTTAAGCTGTCTCATTTAAGAGGTGGCACATGTAACTGTCATTTCAAAAAGGTATACCGCTAAGTTTCTGGATTTGTTGTTTTGCACATGAGACGGAGCAATAAATAAAAAAAAAAGGACACAATTTATTTTCTTCCGAGAAATTTTTTTTTTTTTTTCCCCCGCATTTTCTCTGAGGATAGGAGAAATTTATACCAAGAATATGTTATTCACTGCGCTCCAAGTGACTTATTTCTGAAGGTGGTTTGAACTTTTACTGTCTGTGTTTTCACAAATGCTCTGAATGGATTTAAGTTGTTCTATTTGTTTAGTTATTTCAGTAGTTTTTTTTTTTTTGTGATAATCACCATGGTAATCCTTTATCTTTTTCAATGCTAACAGAACTTAGAAGAGGACCCACCTGCTGAGCCTTTGATTTTCTAGCGTATCATCCTCCATTGTTTTATTGAATATTAATAAGGACAATGTCCTATCTGTCATGACCCACCTTTCCCATAATCCAGGTCATGGCACTGCAAATGAGTTTATGGTTAATTCCATCTCAGCAGGAGATCACTATCACTGTAGCCCAAAGGCATACAGAGAGAGAGGGATCTCTTTAACTCCTAGCGTGACTGCTGGCTTTGGATCCCTTTGATAACCAAACAATGTTTACCACTTACCAACATGCAAATCTAGCTGCATCTTAAATGCTTTTTGTAAGGAAGAATGAGGACAATAAAAAGTTAAGGACATAAAAACAATATCATTTAAAAGTGCCAACAATGAAGCAAACAAACAAACAAAATCTCAACCACTTATTGTCTCTGTCAGACACATTATTTTACATTATCTTCAATTAATCTGTCATTGTCTCTTGTTATATGTGTTAATAGTTGAATTAATATCTATTCATTTGTATATTAATACAGTTTAATCTGGCTTGCATTTTTTTCAAAGACAGTTTACAAAAATGTTTGTGCAAATGAACAGTTGAATGAGCAAAATGAGGTTTTTTCTTTAAGAGATGTCTTTAGTACCAATGTGTGTGTGTGTGTGTGTGTGTGTGTGTGTGTGTGTGTGTGTGTGTTCAAAAATACTTATGCACTATAGAAAATGTGCATTAGATCAAAGCATTTTGGCCGTGTGTGTGTGTGTGTGTTGGTGTGTGCGTGCGTGCGTGTGTATGGACACAATGTCACCCTTTTTTTTGTTTAAATAAATGATTCAAATGCAATATAGTCAATCATTGGCTGTGGAAACGTGTGCATGTGTTAAGGTGACTCGTCTTGCATGTGTTAGTGCGTGTGTGCATGTGTGTGCATGTGTCTCTGTACCAGTTTTACAGTGTCTGGGGTAATTATGCATCATCTAACAAGGGATCAGTGTCTTGCTCTAAGCAGCACCCGGGTGTTGTTGTTTAATGTAATAAATGTCATGTATGCATGGCTTCACATGCGCTTCGTTAGCAGTTTAATGCTAACCGTTGAGCATCACCGGTGCCTCCCAGCTATGAGCCAGCATCTGCTAATGACAGTAACATTTAGCTGAAATCATCACGTAGAGAGGGATAAACACTGTTCACGAGGCCCCATCGCCAGCCACAGAGAAACTTTGTTCATTATTTGCAGCTCTAAATGGCAAACTGGAAAGAGATTCACACACTTAATGGCAAATGCCAAGTAGGTGTGCTTTGGTTACCTTCGTGCCAGAGATTCCTGTTGTCCAAATGAATGACTCCAAACAAACTGTGATTAAAAGTTCATTGCATTTCACACTCATTTCTTTTCTTTGCCATATCAGGATATACATGTGTATTGGAAAATCAAATTTTTTCAACAGTATCACCCAGTGCTAATAGAGACACTGTGCATACTTTATGAGCCTCGCGCATTGTAAAGGGATGGCAAATGACCAAAAGACAGACGGCAAGCTCAATAAAAACTGCTTCAAACACATTTACTGCAAGTAAACTTCGATCTCCAGCTTGATCCTTCCTGCTAATTTTACCAATTAATCCTGGAAAGTGTGGAAGTCAGTTTAGTCAGATGGAGCATTTCATATAACAAGAAGGATTAACTAAAAAATGTTATTAGCCTTAACAGCTTGGTGGAGTAGGTGCAATTAGAGGTTAATCAAACACTCACACTTGGGAATTACATCCACAGGCTTGTTTTATTGGCCGCTGAGCAGCCCCTGGCACTGGCCTGTTGGACGTTGATGCTTTGCCCGTGAGCACTTTGTTTGCGAGGGGTCACAGGGACTACTTTCTAAAGTTTAAACATTTAAAGTTAACTCGATTTTTTTCCTGTTAGTCAACCCGATGACTGCGCTGTTGTAATACAAAGTACTATGCCAGCAACACGCTGAAACTGAGAGAATATTAAAGCAATTTCAGCTCTGCCCGCTCTGAGATTGGGCCACAGTCAAAAGTAATACCAAAGCAGAAGAGATCAGTTTTCTATCATCTGAAAATTCTCTAAAGATGAAATAGGCCTCATAAATGAGTCTCAATGATAACTGATGTATGGTAAATGATAGAGAGAAGATAATATAGGAAATTGGGCGAATAGTGTCTGGAGACTGAATCAATTCATTTCGAAGTAGAGATCTACTGTGGGCCTTACTTTTTTTTTTTTTTAAGGTACAGTCTGTTCTTTGCTGCAGATTTCATATTAACTCCCACAATCACCATTTACACACATATAGCCTATGTGGTCAAGCGCATGCACACTCGTACTCACACGGCTGCACAGACACACACACTCACTAAAGAAATGGAGGAAAAGCAGTGGTGGAGGCCTCGTGGTCGCACGGCTGTTGATGTGCTCTTCAGCAACACAGCTTACCTGTTCTGTATTTGTAGGTTGCTCTTGATAAGACTGCCTGACTGAACCTGAGTGTAAAATGTTGGGGAGCGGGACAAGAGGGGAACGGGGGGTAAGTGGAGGAGAGAGAGGGATGGTTTAGAGTGGATAGAAGGGAAGGAGGTAAAGGAGTGAGGAGGGGAGTGAGGAGGAGAGATTGATTTGGCCAGCCAGGAGATGACTGCTGATGAAGGCCTCTCATAGACAGATGGATACAGCGTCGGGTCCCCGCTCCTATAAGCCCTCAGCCTAATCCGCCTCAAATTTCCCTCTGATTGCTTCTAAATTGCCTTCTCCCATAGTTTCCTGCTGATTTCTCACCGTGAACTCCTTCCCTCCCTGCCTGCCTCTCTGTGCAGGGAATGATGTCTAGCCCGGCGAGCTGCTTCCTTGGGTCTGACCGAAGAATGTGCTAAGAGAGCGATAGGACAGGGTGTGAGGGGCGATGGCTCCCGTGCCCTTGTGTGTGACTCTGTGTGTGTGTGTGTCCGTCCCCTCATAAAATCAGTCTCAGGTCTTGTCATTAAAATGCATTATCATCCCACTGTGTCAAGAGAGGAGACAAATAGTCTTTCTCTCTGCCTGCTATCTCTCTGTCTCATTCTTATTCTCTCTTTCATATACTCCCTGACTCCATCTCTTCAGGTCTGTGGAGAGGTCTTTCTTTTTCTCCTCTCCCTCTTTTAATTTCTTGCTCCTCTTTTTTTCCCCACTTGCTTTAATTACACTGGTTCGTCCCCCATTTTTCATAGTGTCAGAGTTTCTCTGGACTCTCTGTCACTCTCTTTTCACCCATCTCTCTCTCTGTTTTCTCCTTTTCTTTGTCTTTTCCCACTCCTCT